>NW_025940755.1:0-24821 GCF_000764305.2 Hyalella azteca
CAAGCGACGAAGCAAACTCTATCAAAGAAACTCTCCGTGGCCTGAATTGCAATTCAGCTCGCTGGCGCTGCTTCTGAAGTAATGACGGCAATACAACGTTCAATAATTGTTGTTTCGTTTATTGAGAAGACATAATTCGGAACCTTTATTTTCCGACCATTCATTCTTCTTGATATAAAAATTTATGAAATTGTATATTGAGGTTTTTGAAGTTTTTGTTTGTATTCCTTGCTAATATTATATGAATAAAACTGCAAGATATATAGAGCGTCGTTAAAAAATATTTGATTCCATTTCTATAGTGGCTTCTCTCATTCTTGAACATCAAGGGGAAGATACCGAAGTGATACTCTTTAAATATTTTTAGCCATCAGATATTTGTTTCCGCAGTTTTTTTCGAAAAGATAGAAGTATTGCGGAAATTTCAATATTCCTATGCATGCACGACACCAAGTATTCTTTTCTGTCTCATTTCTCATCTGACGACCGCAGTCCAGACGGCAGAAATCTCATATCGCCCACCTCATGTGTACGTGGATTGGTTTCTGTTACTGTTATGAAGACTGTGCTCTGTGTTCTTATTTTAAATGAAATTCATAAGCTGTCGTCATTCTTCTAGTTGTGGATAATGAACTATAATTGATGAATGAAACGTGGAGTGGAATTTATAGGACGAATTATAAACGTTTTACATTGTTAGCGATGTCGCTTTTAGTGTTAAGTTGGTGACCCTTAAATTTAATGTGGTACTTCTATTTGTAAAGTACAGTAAATTTGGTTTTATATAAACTCAGTAAAGTCTAGCATCTGCAGACAAATCCGAACCGGATTTGTTTTCATCGGTCAATAGTTTGTAGGAAATGTGAGTTTCTTAAAATGTTTACTAATTCCATTATTATAATCTTGATCGATTTGGCATCGTAGCTCATGCTTAAAGATATTTGACATTCACCCAATACGGCTAGAAGCATTTATTAATCTTAACATGCAAATATATTAAATTTTTGATGCAAATTTTGTATGGGTATTATCGTTAATAATATTACTGTGACGGCATAAACTAGATTGGTTAGTCGAATTCCAATTATTAGAATCGTTTGGATAAAAACTTGGCTATTAGGCCTAAGTGCTATACACTGCTACATGAGGAAAAAATTATTTGTATTGCCATACCTGAGTAAAATATAAAAGATTTCTCCTAAAACGTCGAAGTATTTTTCCTACTTAACGGATTATTACCTTGACGTCAGGAGAACATCCAACCCATTTGTTACTCGTCAGTGCACAATGGCAGTAAAGCGTCTTATTAGTTATGTATTCCGGGCACAGCAGTAGCAGGACGTGTTATCTCCTTATAGAAATATTTGATACATCAGCACACACATCACGCGTCGCTTTACCATCCGTCAAGTATTTCGGCACGACAGCAAAATGTTATTACGAAAGCTTCGCATGTTGCGAGATACCGAAGCGAATTCGCTTGTGTGGATATGAAACATTGTAATTCATGCTTTATATTTTTCCTTAAATCATTTCCGAATAAGAAGGATTGAAATAGATTGAATTTGAATTTTCAATCTTTTGCTGCGAAATCTAGTTTTTTATGCCTGTGAAATTGCTGGCCTGTCTGAGACTATATACAGGTCACTTATTACTGATGTATCGTGCAAAATATTTTCAACCTTTACACGAGAAGTACATAAGAAATGTTTGTACCATTTTGATAATAACAACAACAAATACTCTCATTTGTTATTGAGTCTTAGCTCCATCATTGCCATACGAAAAAAACATCAATTGTCAATCATGTTAATTATGAGTTATTCCATAAATTTCGAATGTTTAATTTACATTGTATAACTCATTTGCAAAAACCCTGATCTGCCAACATTTTGCAACCTTACTGCGGCAGAAAAATAATTCTAATAAAAAAAAGCTGCCGAGACGGCCGTAATTTTATCAAATTCAATGTCCTTGCAAGGAACAGTTCTCAACGGGGCAGGGGAATTAGGTTCAGTAAAAAGGACGAGACAATTGGAATGAAGCGAAGGTTAGAGTCCAATTAATCGAGGCAGCCAACTGCAATGTCCGCCCAATTACTTGAGGGTTTAATGGGAACAAAAGACGCTCGTGAGACGAAGACGGTATAGAAGCAGCTACAAGAAGCCAAAAAGTATCTAGTTTGGCGATTATGGTACATTTTGATGGATACGATGACGAAAGCATACATTAAAGAACAAAAGTTATCTGTGTAACTTATTGGTGTGAGAAAAATTATCTCCTGTATGATACATTTTATTTAAAATTTTTTCCTGGCAACCAATGTCGATTCATCAAATATGATATCGCCACGTGAACATGATCATCGGTCTCTGTTCCAGGCTCCACACATTGTACCGTTGATGAGAAATCAATAAACACAGTACTTTGTACTTTCTTCAGTATTTGAGAAAATAGGTTTCGTAGATGCCTTGCTTATAGTTTGAGTTTCTTGCGCTCATTGATGAATGTTTACACATTTAGTGCTCAACAACATCTAAAATAAAATTGAGGAATATATTGCACTTCATTAAACTTGTAAGTCATATCATGATAACTTCGATACCCACTTAATAGCAATTGAACTTTTAAATCTGGACTAATTTATTTTTTATTGGTAATTGAAATGACAACCACGAATATATCTATTGTAATCTCCGACACGAATATAATCTCTGAACTGTCGAGCCTTAGTATTATTGTTAAGTGCAAGTACCTTGAAGCTCATTTATAAAGATGCTATGTTATAATGACAAATTTCATTGGATATCGACACATATGACACACAAGTCTTCGCCTTCGAAGTTTTATACAAATCAAGGTTTGGAACTTTATTAAAACTGGTGAAAGAAATAAAGATTTGCAACACTTGCAACATCTCGAATTAATCGAAGCTGGAATAAATCAATACTGGTTCGACAATAATCGTTCATAAATTATCAAGATTTAAGTAATCACTCGTCGATCTTAGCCAATCAATAATCGTATATAAAGTCTTTAAAACGATTAGAGTATGATTATAATGCGAGAATTTCTCTTTCGAGTACCAAATAGTCGCCGTACGTACCCGATCCTACTGTACCCGATCCCAAAAATTGAGTAAATTACAGCCAAACGTTCAGAAAGAAACTGCACGCTGGTTATTTATACTAAGCGCCACTCACTAATTGACGAGTACTAAATAGTCACCAAATAAAAATGCCAAAAACCTAACCTAAAAATATAACCTCATGCCAAAACAATACAGACTACAAATAAAGTTGCAACTAACTAAAATTCTAGCACGTGACCAATGCAAAATTTGGCAAAATTTGAGATTTCTGGGAAGCTTCACGTTTTTCAACCGTCCTTCCAGCTGATAAAAATCACAGAACTCTGTCAGCAACTAGGACGGCTGTCGTCAGATGAAGTTCCCACTTTCCAATTTGCGCAGATTCAAGTTGAGCGATGTGACTCATCAGTTTCCAGGTGATGATCTGCAACATTCGGGAGGTTCTTAAATGAGATGATTATTACTTATACAACCAAAAGTCCATCCGCCACCAATGAGTATGTAGCGTCTTTTTGGCACATTTTCCCCACTGAAGTTATTTTCCCCACTGAAGTCATTCGCTTTAGCGACAAATCGTAGACGATTATATTATTTTCACGTGAACCATAAGATATAGAAACTGAATCAGTTTCAGATACCCAGGTCCACCTGAGATAATGGAGTACAAAAAATTGGTTAAACGTCCAACAAAAATCAAGAACCGCCGCAGAACAACATTTACAGAATGGTGTATGGCAGGATGTATCTAATACATTTCAACAGTAGGTATGGCACACGAACTGCCAAAATTGAAACCATAACCGTAGGTGGTAAACATGAGGCAATCAAAGAAACTTTATCAATCGAATGAACGCCAACTTCCTTGGCCGCCCTCAAAAATGAGGCAAAGACATAATCCAGCAGAAATCTACCCAACACAAACTATCGTGCAACGAGATAGAAAGTTACTTCGTAAAATTCAGGTCCTTAGGTGCAAATAACTAATTAAAAATTACGAGACTTAATTCAATGGCCACTCCAAAAAATTATCATTAAAAGAATCACCGAAGCGAATTCAGCCGCCCTCCTCGCTGGTTACCATTGGAGCCCTACCTCGCTGGTTACCTCGCTGGTTACCATTACTGGGCAAACAAATGACGCCTGAATTGCTTAGCTATAGCGTGTTTTGAACGGATCTATAACTCATACCAATCGCTGACTTCTGTCTCACAGTCGCAGAAGTCACGCATTAATTAAGTCAACCTCATCAGCAAATAATGGGTACGTTCGCTCAGTGTGGAGTATCAGCGTTGCATTCTGAAGTATCAATTCTTTACGGACTGAGAAACGAATAAATAAATGTACAGTTTAAGATTTTTGCGTGTTTAATGCCAACCCAGTCACAATTCCATACGGGGTGGATCCAAACTTATATTATCGTTAACATATTAATATTTTTCTTAAATTACCTTACATTCAAGGAACCACAAAAAATATGTAATTAGTTTCAAATATTTGACAGTTGAATAATATTTAAATTGATATTTTGCTCCGGACATTCTACGAAAAATTCTCAACAATTGTTTTGTCTTGATAATGCAAAAATACACGAAAAATAAGTTCAATTTGACAATTTCATTCAGACATTTAAATGGATATTTATTATTATTGTGCTTAAGAGAGGTTTATGAACATGTCGTGTGTTTACGCTTGATAAATAAGATTAAAGAAAAATATTAATTTATCAAATATTTTGTATTTATTCACACATAAAATGTGCTAATTAAACAAATATGTTCAATGTTTTAATGGAATTGAAAAATAAATCTAAAAAATCAAACCGAGAATTAAACTTTATCAATTTTACATTAGTTCATTGTGCTTCAAGCGGAAGATTCATTTCACGTGTTTTTTCACCTTGACCTTTTTTCCATCCATAAAACATACAAAATTGTCCATATTCAAATTCTGACCTCCTTTCCACTTTTCTCAATTGATTTTCAGGTGCAGAACAATTGTAGAGTTTTTTATTTATTTCATTTTACTTCTTCGTTTGTATTCAACAATTTTAATTGTAAAGTTTAGCAACTTGTTTAATATCCATCCAGAAGAGTTATTCTATTTTATTCAGGCAATTCTGTACTTTACACGCAAATCCCTCCTTAATCGATTTTTCCTTAATTTTTAATACGCCAATATGCCCTGATTCACGCGCATATTCGCGCATTGCTTTAGAGTGCAAGTGCCGTCGGCAGTCGAACTGCACTGCCACCGACGACCACACACGCTAAAGCCGTCGAGAAAAATCCAGCACATGTTTTCTGCTCTTTAAATATTTTTTCACAATCATAATCACCGGAAATAATATATTTTGTCTCAAAATACAAGTATATTTTTTCCTTGAAAGCTCGATTTTTGGAAATGCGTATAGTCGGTGCGGCGTTGACGACATTGTCGTTGTGGCTACGAGGCATAGGTTCGAGCGTCGCGGCGCTGGCGATGTCCACTGACGTCATCTATGACTCGAAAGGCTTTTACTCAATACTGGGCAAGGGGCTGAATGCCAGTCAAGCTTATGTCGAGACGGAAATCACGCGCAAGTGTGAGTAAATGTATCATATTACGTCCTTGATTCTATTTCTACGCGGGGAAATAACTCCCTCCAGGCAAATGAAGCTAAATAAACTGTTATTACCAGCAGATTTTATTGAAACAACGTTAATTCGACGTTATTTCTACGTCAAATGGCTGTTGGTTTAGAAACTCTTGAGAAGGGTCAAATCTCGAGGAAAATCAAAATTTCAATCTCAATTCCGAGTCTTGGTTCAAAATTGCCTATAGTCCTAATATTTTGTTCAATTCACTACAACAATTTAGCTCAGTGAATGCAAATGCAAAATGAATAAGATAGTGATTAATGAGTTGATAAATGTTGTGATCAATCACCCTTGTGTGATAATTGCATGAACGAAAGAGGGATTATCATGTTCATGTTTGGATGAGTCCTTTGCATTATTTCGCTTCAAATACAAAACTCGGATTAAGCGAGCAATTCCGGCTATCTTTCAGTTGCCCCATAAGAGCGTGTCATTTATATTTATATTATAGAACAGGTCTTATTTCCTAGTTCAGCTTAGAGGCCGAATAAAAATTAAGGATACGTGGCACATGTTCTTTTTGTCGCCACTGAGTCAACATCGGAAATTATTTCAAGCTACATGTATATTCTGCCTAAAAAACTCATTATGCCCAATTTCTTTTAAATGGGGCAAAAAAAGATGGCCATCTTTTCCTGTATCGTATGATATTATATGATATGATGTGATACTACACGATATGATACGATACAATGTTATTCGATAGAATTTTCTAGATAATTCAGGGAGTCTGAAGCAAACAAGAGCAATAAAAAAATTGTCCAGAACTGCCTTTAAATTAGCAAGTTTTTAGTAAAATGCTTTAGTAACACGCTAGCACAAATTATTTTCTACTCATAATAAGCCTAAATTGAACTGTTTGACCATAAACCAACATTTGGCTAAGTGGACTAAGCAAGGTGAAAGCTTCTTCAGTTTAAGGAAAACTGAGAATTTCCCAATTGGGTACAATAATTTTGATTCTTTCAATTGATGGTAGTCATTTCCGATCAATAATTTAGTTAATAACTTTTTTGTTTATTGTTTTAATAATTATAATTTTCATTTCATTAATAATTAAAATTTTCATTTCCTTGATAATCAAAATTTTCATTCCATTAATAGTTAAAAATTTCTTTTCATTGATAAACAAAATTTTCATTTATTAATAATTAAAATTTTCGTTTCATTAATAACCAAAATTTTCATTTCATTAATAATTTTAATTTTCATCTCATATATAACCAAAATTTTTATTTAATTAATTATTAAAATTTTCGTTTCATTAATAATTAAAAATTTCGTTTCATTAATAATAAAATTTGTCATGTCACTAATAATAATAAAAATCTCCAACTGAATTCTACTCTATTCATTGCGCAGGTGACTGTCACATGATGTGCTTCGTTCGCAAGGAGTGCACGGCGTTCAGTGTTCGCCCGAGCAGCAACGACGCGCTCGTGTGCAGGCTGGCCAGAGAAAACGTCTACGTCAACCCGCCAGGCGACGTTCCATGGGCTTTATACTTTGTTAAAAAACGTAAGACTTAAGGCTTTACATCACAGAGATGCGAAGGTGTAAAATTTTTTGTTCTTGGTATTTGATGAAGTAAATAACTCATGGTCACGTATTCATTTCCGCGACAAATTTGCGGCTGACACGTCCCTTAATATTGCCTGGAGAATATTGTTTTTGAGGTAAGGGGTGGTTTTCAGGTTGCCGGTGGATTGTGATTGCCGCAATCACAATGTTGATGCAATGATGTGATGCAATGCAATTGTGATTTCAGTGGATCAGATTGCTATAGCGATCGGCCGGTTACAATACGCTCTGTCCGACCGCTGGCAATCTTCTTTCACTCACGCTCTGTGGAGGGACTGAAATCACTTGAAGAGCGACAGGAAATTTTCAGTTCGCTTTTGAACCACTGGGCATGCCTGACAACCAATGTACGACAACCGGAGGAGAAATGTTTGGCTAATCTACCTAATTGTCACTTTTTATTTGGATTAAAGCGTCGTAAAAAATTGGTTTAAGAATGCATGGTATACAATTCAGTGTACAATAAATAGGAGAGCAAATGCGAGTCGGGAAAATAATTTATAAATTACCTCACTTCATGAACAATACAATTAAATATTCTTATTTACGAGTGAAGTTAAGGCAAGAAAACTCAGTGAATAAACCCCATAGGAAACATCTGCGGCTGAGAACCCTCATGAAATCACCAATCCAATCTTCATTAAAATACATTATATTGAATATCGATACCTTATGTCAAATATAATACCAGCTCATCTAATAAAGTCATATATACGTAAAAAATAATAATCAAGCTCATAATCCAAACTTGAAATATGTCAGAGCTGGTGGAACCTTGGGCAATCGACCGTCTGATTTATCGCCGTCTTGACACTCAAGTCCAAGGCTTTAACGCCAGCAAGGCGGCCTGCGAGGACATCCCAGGCCTCCGCCTGATTGCCGTCATGTTCGAGGCCCAGGGGCCATACTTTCAAAAGTCGCTAAGTGAACGTAAGTACTTACGCTCGATTTTCTTGTCTATGATTGGTGAATTTTGTTTAAAAGGCCGTCAATGACTGGCTGATGAACTTACGATATCTTAACTTTTTTAGAAAGTATAGGCCTGGCAGATGTCCATCCTGCTGGAAATGTGCCTCGGCAGGAAGCCCAACCCGGGAGAGACCCAGTGAGGGGACCGCGCCAGGTGGTTCTACGTTGACATGGTCAAGATCAACAACGTACCCATGATACGAGGGCAAATACCTTTGGCTGATACCGACGTGATCAGTGTTCTTATTAACGACAACAATCCTAATTTCATCTACGCGCATTCGGGGAAAATTCACGATGAGAACCCATTCAAACAAAACAATTGAATTTAAATTTAATTGCTATCTTATCATTAAGGTAAACATTGATATAAAGTTAACCGAATATGATTCCATGACATACATGGTTCTGACATGAATTTATAATTAATTAACTACGCTTGGAATTTTTTATTGAATCGTTGATATACAACTCAACATTTAACATATATTGTCAATATATGGTCTGAAATGCAGCTAATAGAAATTCTGCTGGCGTAGTATCAAGCTGAAGTCAATGACTTGAGTTTCAATGATTTCGAATCTTTATGTATAACTTTAAAATTTTGTTACAATACATTTTACACAATACAATACATTTTGGATTCAATACATGCAAATGTTTTTGCGAACAAAGCATATTTGTATTTTATATTACCAAAAAAATATTCATTTTGTCTTTTGCAAAAGTGTAAGATATGAAGCATGAATTGTAAGCATGCAGCTCTAGGCGAAATAAAATTGTTTCATTATAGTTTTTACTACTAATTGATTGTGTACTATTGAAACTTAATTTATTATAAAATATGCTGTACATTTTTTACGAATTATTTTTGTGTAAAACACGATTTCTGATAATCAACTCTTTCATGCTGTATAAAATTTATAATAATAAGAGTTGTATTCCTATTGAAAACATACCGAATCTGAAAAACATCAAAATCCATTGGAAAGCTGGAAAGTATGGAACGTTTTTCTAATTAGCTGTTCTCATTACCGCCGTAATGATAGTTTACCTATCTAAATTCACTCCCGTTGTAGCAGCTTACAGATCATTGGTTTAAAAATTAAATGATACTTTTTTAATGCATGAAATTTTGGAAGAGAATGACAATTTTTTCAAGAATGATAAAATTAGAAGAGCATTGCCCATTATAATTACACAATTTATTCGTATACCTTTAATGATATAATAGTTAAACGCCGGTCAAGCTTCACTTGCATGTGGCGGATATACAGCAATTAATGAAGTTATAATAACAAAACGTTAATAATTGTCTAAATTTCTTTAGCATTTCCATGCCAGAGATGCACAATGGGCCTTATCCAGGCACGTTTTAGTTTGTCCACGGCATTTGGCAAACATCGAGAACTTCGAAAATGGTTGTTTTCCACTTCTGAATCCGCGCTTCAATTAGTGGATTAATTTTTTACTTCTATTAATGGACTCTGGTAAGGCTTTTTCGATTCGCTGATTAGTTGATTCACCTGCGAGGGCTAGGACGCGACTCACATTTATTTGATTTGCCTTCAAATTATTTATGTTCAACTATCTATCATTTGTCATTATTCGGTCCTACCAGCAGCTGCAAGCAATTTCAACGCATTTTATTTCTTTTGTGATTATTTCCAGAAATTATTATTTCATATGAGATGAGAATTTCTGGCCAGAATTTGCCTTATTCAAATACACCGAGTATTTTTCCCATCGATCTTCTAGAGATTTACGTCTCATTCGAAGCTAGAGAAATCGTACAGTTTTTCGTGTTCATATTCAAAACACGCGGGCTTTTTATGTTATGTTTTCCGCCGCTGAGGTGAGTGTCGAGCTCTCTTGTATTTATTTGGCGCCAAGCATACGCTTATCTTTTGGGCTGAAGCTCCTCTCGCTTCCGTCCTAAGAAACAGGGAATTTTTATATTTTCGTAAAGCTTCTTAATATAATCCCTGCAACAATACGTGAAGTTACCGGTCAGATAATACTTTCTTGTGTTTGGGTTCAATATTGATAGATGCACTATTAATTCTGAATAGCTTCCACAATGAAACATCTAAAAAATGGAGTCGACATGATGAGGTGGATGTATCATGGAAATTCTGAACGCGCGTTTGGATCACATGAGTAAATTTAATTTAAAATTTTAAAATTACAACGGTAATATGCAATACGTTTATCAGAGATCTCCGCAAAGTTTTCAGTCTGGTGCTTTCATTTGTTGTGCAATTTAACGACAGACTGTTAGATTTTTTATTGTATTGGATTAGTTTATACAATTTCATCTCTGACTCTCAACTCTAGACAGTGGAAATATTTCGTACGACAAAATTTTATTTCGATGTTCAAACAGTTTTAAATCAAATTTGATTTATATTTATTCATGCAGATAGAATTGTTAACTTAAGTGCGCAGTATCTTGTTTCTCTTAGAAGAAGAACCTAGAACATAAGTCCAAGAGAACATGAGAACCTTTACAACGTAAGTCCACTTATTTTCTCCCCGACACATTTAAATCAAATTTGATTTATATTTATTCATGCAAATAGGCTTGTTAACATAAGTGCGCAGTATCTTGTTTCTCGTAGAAGAAGAACCTCCACATAAGTCCACATATTTTCTCCCCGCCACATTTGTTACGCTAAGCGATTGCATGCGTCGGCCATGTTGATGAATTGTTATCCTTAACGTCTGCCAATAACTCAATTGTTCCTCCTAAAGCATTGACTTATTTGCGTACTTAAGGTGTGCGTCTTCACGTAAATTCTAACATTGTCTGTTTCCTTGAATTTGATTCTCAATTTGTATGCTATTAACCTTTTAAAGTTTCAATGTCGAGTTATAAATGTGCCTATAAATAAAACTATTATCGTAAAGCTTAATTTTCTTGCTTAGGTTCACTAAACATCTATCAATTTCATATTCAATTCTTATAATTATAGTGCCCTGAAGGACTTATGTTCGCCAACATCTACAAAATTCAAAAGTAGACCGACAAGCTGCGGGAGATGCTTTGCAAAAGCCATTAATTGCAATTAGGCAGCGCCAGAGCAGGGACAGCGCCGAGATGCTCACCAAGAGCCGCAAAAAATGCCGCAAGCAGCGCTCATAAAGCGCTGGATTTATCGCCGGACGATGCATCGCAACTCTGCAAAGCCGAGAAAAATCGTAGGATAACCGCAAAATTATAACAGTAAATTTTAACGCTCAAGATAATATGATTCCCTCTGAAGTATTTGAAACGAGGTTGGTTGGAAGTAACGAAGTTCCGTTTTCGACGATGAAATAAAATGTTTTTCTTTAATGGTAATAGTTTTGTTTTTGTTTTTCCCAAAATTATAATACCTAAAATTTAAAAAGTTGCATTGAACAAGCAAAAAATTTTGATTCTCTCAGAATGCATAATATTAATCTTTATATATCGGTATGTGAGTAAAATTTTCCGCCTCCTTCCGTTGTTATGATGATAAGAAATTGCAGCCATATTTAAAATTACATCAATTATGAATGAATAAACGAAATGCATTTCATATGAGACCCGGAAAGAAAGTGAAAACTATTTGTACAAGTAACGTGTACGACTGTTAGATAAATCAATTATTGCTTTATTATAGAGCTCACATGCACTCAAAACAGCTCACATTCATGTACAACCGCTTACCAATTACCCAGCATATTAGGCGCCGAAATATACTTTTAGTCGTATTTTGCCTTACATATTTCGTCGAGAGATAATTTACATAGAGAATTAAACAACCATTCCAGCTTCAGGTAATATGCCTTTACATTTCCAGACGAGCCGTAAGGTAATACATTGCACGTAGATATAATGCAAGAGAAAAGAGGATATGTTTATAATATTTTAATAGCACATGCAGTCTCCGACACCGGGGTTATCTCCAGTATCCGTCCGCGCAGCCCTCCAGTCGCAACAAAGTGCCAATAATTGAGAGCTCGGTGAAGAATATCTGCTAGTTGGACGAACTTGGGTGATGGTGAACCTACGGATGTATGTTTTACTGCTGGCCAAAAATTTGCTCAACAGATTATTTTTTTTAACCGCCAGTTTAAGTGCAATTCTATTGAAAGCAAAAATTAACCGATGTTTTAAATTTTATCTATAATTGACATTATATCTAAAATAATGTGATTTTCATAAATTTTTATTCAATTATTTATTAGACTTATTCCGCTAAACCGTTACTTTCAAACCATAGTCGGCCTTATTTATGTATTTTTCATTTATTTTTATTTACAGTCTGCCGCTTTCCTTCCCATAATTTAAAAACTAATTCAATATTGGACAAGAATCATGCCGCTTTTAAAAAAACAAATTAGGCGAGAAAAATGTGAGAAGTTTTGATGAAGAAGTCAGCAAAAATTGGTTTAGGAAGTAAATAATTTTGAACCGATTAAAAAAATTTATAAAATTTATTTACTACCTACTATTAAATCCGCTCAATTTCAACATATTAGCAAGAATACCATTTGATCAGTCTCTTGGGTTAATTTTGAGACATATAATAAATTTATGTGTCATTGCCAATACGAAAATAAATTGAAGCGAGAAATTATTCGTAATGCGAAACTCTGTTTCAAGTATTTCTCTTTGCTATTTTGTTTATTCAACAGAATGGCATAGTTATACACAGTAAAAACGTCTGTGTTAAATATTCCACTTAGTACTCTGTTTAATCTACCGAATTGATAAGTTATACATAGTAAAACTTCTGTTTCAAGTGTTTACGTCTATTATAATATTTAATAAACGAAGTGGAACAGCAGAAATTCTTTAGCGCAAGGGTTCCTAAACCTAATGTCTCGGAAGCTTATACCTCGATCATTAAATAAAGAATCTTCGGATGGAAGTTGTGGTTCTATGAAAATTTCGAATGAGTACATATTAAATATCATTATACTGTCGTCTCATACCTGAGATAGTTATAATTAATCTATATTTAATGTATACTGGGAATAAGTCGAACCGGTATACTTCTATAGAAGTTATCATCTAACTTCGGTTATGACATTGCGAGTTGCTGTAAAAAACTCAAATTAAAACTTATGCAATGCACTACGAAACTTACATAAATTCTCATTATTTGATCTGTAGTAGCTAATACGGGTGGAAACGTTAATTAGATTCCATATATTTACCCCGGTAAGTTAGCAAATATTTCATCCAAGTATATTGAGAATGGAAATCTATTTTTTGCATTTATAGGCAACTTATATGGACAGAATTATTCCCTATATCATATCAATTCATGTGTAACGGTAATGATACTTGTATGTGTGATTACCGTTACCTTATTTGTGTATGACATACTTGGAGACACTAACTACACTTGCTTAAAAATAATTATAAATAAATTATTAAAAAAATTGTTGAAAAAATCATTAAAAAATTATAATATAATAGGAATTAAAATTTTTTCATCGCCGGTCATCTTTTGAGCTGGTTTCCTTCACTTCATCCGAAAAAGTAAAATCATCAAGATACAATATTTTCACGTAGTGCAAAATTTATTAATCATAGCTGTAAATCTCACGACTAAGTAATTACCGGAAAGTCTGAGAAACTTTAACTTTCAAAATAAACTTTCATGGTTTAAGTAATTACAATTGTATGGGAATAAGGAGCCATCTACGCCTGGTCCGCGGTAAGAAAGAATTCACATTTTGTTAGCCTGCCATATATATATATTTGTCCTAGGGAGCCTTGTCATACAGACTATCCCTGTCAAATACCATAAAAGAATTTCCGAATTATTGATAATTATTGTAATAAAATTGTAATTAGTATAATATAATCATAACAATTGCTTTATAATAATATTATTATAATTATAATAATTCAAACTCATGATATAAAGTCTCGAGAAACGAGCATACTATTTTCATGACGGAATAATTTGCTGAGTTACCCCCTGGACTCTGAGGAATTTATTTTTTATTCCACAGTTACCATCTCTAACAAAGTTGAGCCAGAGCTTTTTTAAAATTACTTTTTTAATTCCTAATCTTGCTATATGAACAGTAAAGTTTTACTTTAAAAACTCGAGAAAAAAATGGTCACAATTAAGCGTGAGATTATATGTAGTGAAAGCGAGAGTGGGATTTTTCGTTAGTATTATGCTATTTTTTCATTGGGTAACATACTGAGATGATTATCATAATAATACAAATACAGTACTTGTTTCTCCCTCATTATAGTGAAGATTTCATCTCGAATGGAAATTTTCGTGCGACAGAAGCAGCGCTTGACGGTCGCCAGTCAAGTCGTTCGCTTGTGTCACGGCGCCTAGGAGTGATCAACCCTGGAGCTCGTGGCTGGGCTGACCAATATGTATTTAAAAATATAACTCAGTACTCACTGCATTGCGTGACAGAGAGCGCATTCTCTCGTCGACGAAAACTTGAAGTTATGACGGACGGACATGGCGAGAACAATAGTGCATTTTTTCCATAAATGAGGAAATGCTCTAAAAATGGTGTTCTCACAGCGTGGATTTTTTATTAGAAGCCCAGCGTCTAATTGAACTCGGCTGTCCTTTTAGCAACGAGCTTGGGTGAAATTTATACCATGAGATCGTATCTCTAGTATATGGGTTTATACTAATTTTCGTTTAACATGTAAGTTAGACTTCCGTGATGAACACTATCTGGTAAACTTGAATGGTAGGGTTAAGGTGCGGGAGTAAAATCTTTTTCTTGTGATTTTCAGTAGACTTAATTCATCATTCTTTGATGTGTATAATCTAATCTAATGTGTAAAGTAACTGTCGAACATTTTAAACTCACTTATAAAGGTACAAAATATCGGCACGCCGGCCTCTTCGTATATGTTTTCATCGTACAATATGGCTGCTGTATTGGATACCGTATTTTTCCAAGAAATAGGAGCAATATAACATCAACACGCATTTAAATAATTGAACAGGGCATTTCCTGTCAATGCGATTCTAGAATTCATTGAAAAAATGAAAGGTCATTGTTGAATCCGACTAAAATAATCAAGACTTACTTTCCACTGCGTTTATGCAATATTCACTCAATTTACTGTCATTTCATATTTTATCCAGAAATGTAACTCACTTTGAGACGAGTGAACTGAGAAATCAAAACCACCTAGGTTAATAAAAAATTTGAAAAATGGGAAGATTTATCAAAAAAGTCTCTTCCTCAATAGAGTACATTTAAATTAGCAATAAAGTCACGACGGCACCTATATACATATATTTTCACCACATAATGAAAATTTCCTCCCCTTAGACAGGATTTTCAAGCCCATAATATTCTAATCTATGCACAGGAAACAATTTAATAAATTATGTGTTACTGTTCTATTCTTTATTCAATTCATGACTTCAATTTGGTGGGTCGCTGGTTCTATTTTCCTGACTGCTTGCATCGTGCACTTATAGAATTTCCTAGCGCTGAGACTTTTGGCTACAAAACTGCGCATAAAATCATGGTTTTCACATGGTTAAAATGTGTCTAACATGAGAGAAAATGATTTCGTAGAAAGAGCATATATATCGCAGGATATCGTTGAAATTTACGATTATAGCTCAATGTTCAACTCAAACCTCCCCCACGGCAAAGACAACTAGATTTTATATTTATTGGACACTGATTCGACCTTGTTTCTTTTGAGCAGTCATGGTATCGAGCAGCAAAATGCCCATATAAAATCTTTTGGTTTTCAAGCAGCTCGTAAGTCCAACGAGTATAAATTGGGTTAAAAAAAATATTCCAATCCTCTTTAAAAAATGAAGGATTGACTTTTAAACATAGTTTTAGCACGAATGAAAACGACAAATTAACACAAAAGTGCAACGCTTTCGTAAATATTTGTAGCAGCCAAATATGCACACAAAATCAATGAACTATAGGATTGAATATATGGACGTTAAAATTAAATATCGCCTACTGGGATGGAAACAGCGCGACGGTTACTCTCAATGAGAAGTTTTATTCTAATGAAATAAGTACCACAGTTTGGGTATGTACCGTGGACCAGAACCTGACAAACTTTTACCTATATGGCTTCAAATTTTAGCACGAAACAGGAGTGAGCTGAGAATCGGTCAAATGATTCTTCTTACTAGACACTTTAGGTTGTTTTCGTCAATATCAGGCCCCTTTATAGGTTCGGTTTACAACTTCATCCCATAGTCATTAGTTGAATTGGTAGGAGCCATTAGACCAGCCCTGTAGTTGTCACCCTGCCAAGTGCATGAATGCCGACTGGGGAGCGCTTGCCACTTGTAACTTTTTCGGAATGTCGATTCATTTTCCCCATTGGGAACCGTCAATGAACATCGGTGAACCTTTCCTAAAAACTAATGCCTCTGTTATAGCAGTTACATCCCTTTCACGTTTAATTGACTTTTATTGCGGGTCATTATTCCTAAGTAATATCCAGGACACGAGAAGCTCTTAAAAGAATAGCGATATAATGCTTGCAAAATTTGCATAAAATAGAGACATGTCAACGCTGTGTTCCACTGGCTAGGCGTCAAATGAACAATACTTCTTTTGCTTGCCATTTGATATTGATACAAGCAAATTAACTTATTTGTGGTTTACTCGCCTTTACTATTTGATGAGAGTATTGCAAACTACTTGTGTTTAATTAAATACACTGTTTTATCTACGTAAATTTGGTGTGCATGTCCGCTTTATTCAGCCCAGCCGTGAGGACCTGTATTCAGAGAAAAACATTTAAATTGTATATTCCCTACGAATGGACAATGAACACCATAAATTCTTCTCGAAAATCCTCTACAGACAATGTTTCATGTAGGCAGTTCAGGGCTAAATTATGTCAGAAACAGAGCTGTTGTTCCCTCCGCTGAGCTTTTCTCGACGGTTGTGTAGCTCTTATCATGATGACATCAAATGCCTTGAATATCCCCAGGGTCTATGTATTTCAGAGACAGATACATGTAAAGTGCCTTGCCGTGTGACGGTCAAGAAAGCGTATTTTTTGGAGCATTTTCTCATTTATGATAAAATGCACTATTGTGCTCGCCATGTCCGTCTGTCCGTCCGTCCGTCTGTCCGTCTGTCTGTCCATCTGTCCGGCCGTCTGTCTGTCCATCCGTGACTTCATATTTTCGTCGACGAGAAAATGCGCTCTCTACCACTCACTGCAGTAAGTATATACTGAGTTATATTTTTTACAATAGAAGTGAGAATAAGAAATTCGCTTTGAGCAAGGTCGTAACTTTTTGATTTTATCCGTTAATGCTGATATATTACTGAGTTGAATAGTTACATTTAATAACCATAGTCATGTATTTTCCCATTTTTCGTTAAATTGGCGTTAAAATTCTTTTATTTTATGAAATTTGCAAACGTGCTCTCTTATTCCATATTTTGTGCTTTAATCCTATGAGTCATAATTCAAAATGAAAGGAAAATTATTTGTCAGTTAATGGCATAATTTTAACAATTTTAAGTACGTTATCATAATTTAATTAACTCTAGTTTTTTAATATTGAAATAATTGAATTGAAATTCACTGTTTGGCTATGAAATATCTTATTATGAAAAATCTTATTATGAATATAAAATAATAGTCTCATGAATGCGGTTAAAGTGAAGTGTAATTCTTGACAGCTCTTGGCTGAAGCCGCATCTTTCTATTTGGTGGCCAGACATCTCATTATACGGGGGATGTATAATGAAATATAATAAAGAAATCTATCGGGTTCATATAATAATGAATAATAAAATCTATCAGGTCCACAATTACTGCGCTGACTCTCCAATCAACGAATTGCACATATGTCAATGCAGTAAAAACTTTGTAGGATTCAAACTTGTGTCAACATTAAATGAGCAGATTGGCTCTCATGATTAACTTTTTTTTTTTTGCTCTCGGTAGTGTCAAAACAATTTGAAAGAAGAACGCAAGAATCGATTAAGGTTCCGTCAAGAGCATGGGAGAAAGTTTCTCCAGATTGCGTCTGTTCTAAAGAACGTAATTTGTTTTATTAAAGTTAACGTTACATGCTGATCAAATCAGCAATAAACGCTACCGTGCAGATTAGACTGCTAGCTGCCAACGGCGCCATTTTGATGAAATTCTGAAACTGTAAACGCAACCATGGTGATTATTTTACTATTACTATAAATGTTGTTTTGCTTATTAGATCTTAGTATCGTGCCAATAAATTCGCTAGGAGTTACTGCCTTCATGCTTATAAAATTACAGGCAGTAAATGCCTCAATTTTGAAAAAGACACGACCGGTGAGCTCAATCGTGCTGC
Source organism: Hyalella azteca (assembly GCF_000764305.2). Classification (NCBI taxonomy): domain Eukaryota; kingdom Metazoa; phylum Arthropoda; class Malacostraca; order Amphipoda; family Hyalellidae; genus Hyalella; species Hyalella azteca. Next base: position 18,594 of record NW_025940755.1, read on the forward strand.
CTGAGTCACCTGAAGTCGACGTTTTAATGCTGATAAATGTTCAGTTGAACGATCCAACTGTACTACGCACAGTGCATTGCGCTGCTCTTTTTTTTATTTTTTTGTTTCATTTTTCTTTCATTTATATTTCCTGCAAATAAAATCCTTAGTAATGCCATTTTTGTGGTAATTAATGCAGGATCCCTGTTACTTAAATGAATCATTATTATTGATAATGTACGATTTCGATATAACTAATTTTTCTCATCTTTGTCATACATTTATGGTATTTCATTTTCCTCGACTACGTAGAATATTAAATTGCTTGATATTTGCGTTTCATAATAGTCATATTGTTTAGAATAGGACAAATCTTGTGCCACAAGCAATGGAATCAGGTACGTGTACTTTCTCTCGTCGTAAATTAATTAATTCTCATGGTAAATACCTCCTTTGCATTGACGATACCGCACCTGCTTTCGCATTATGTGTTGAAGGCTAATACGCACTCGAAGGCCATTAAAAATGATCAGTCACTATTACACTGCGTTGCGAATTTAAATGTTTATTACCTACAATTCCTTGTTGATTTCAACTGTTTTTTTTTAATTCGTGATTTAAAAAATTCCTTGTAAAGAATTGTTTTTGTAGTTCAAAAATTATTTTGATTGCCGAGAAATCAATTAGAAAATGGTTATCTCGAAGATTTTTATATTGTAGCCCAGTCGTGATTGCCTGACAGCTTTCTATTAAAGTGAGGAAAACAATGTTTAGTTTTTAAATTATTGACATAGTTTGTGCATGTTTGAGATCTCGGACTTTAATTTTTAAAAGGTAAAAGTTGCTATTTTCAGAATTAATTTCTTCGTTGTCATGCTAATCTAAAATATAAAACGTATGAATGAGTTGAAGGCCTTCGTTATCATGCTAACCTAATTTAAATCTAATGACAGGAGTAATGTTTTCTAGAATTTTCAAAATGAGAGTTACGATTTTTTAACTAAAATCTAATTTCATTTAAACTACTTACGATAAAAAACGAATATTACGAAACAAAATAGGACTTTAGATTCTCTAAATCTATAGAAGACAGTTTTTCTAATGATGCTAAAAAATTTTCTAAGTATATTCTTCTTTAAAGGTTTATATCGTTACTCATTAGCCATGATTTCTTTTCCATTATGAATCGTATAACTTCTAAATCTTAGATTATGAAACGTTTCTGTAGTCGAATCGCTAATTAAGCCTGCTGTTAGTTTTTCGTTTAAATTTCAACTTGTTTCTAAAATTGCTGTGTGATAGGTTCTAATTAAATTTAAATACCTATCTTATGCAACGTAATAAAATAAAAAATATTTCCATGTGTTTGCAATATCACTTAATTTATTCAATTTGTTTTATTCTATTCACGCCTCTTTATAGAATAAATACCCCTTCATACATTTAATATCGATTCAAATTATTATATCATAGTTTTGCTGAGCATCTACATATAAGCACCTTACCTGGTGAAATTTTGCATAAAAATTACTAATATATTTAAATAGGCTAGTGCTAATGAGACTATCATTCCCTACATTTCATGTAATCTCACAGAGCGAGTATTATCAAGAGAATGCAAGGTTTTGCTGCCTCAATTAACTGCGCTGCAATGAACAGCCAAACAAAGTTAAAGAAGGTTTTGAAGAATATACTTATGACGACAGCAAAATTAAGATCACGCTATTCATGAACTCCTATGCCGCGAATTACTGAAAGTAAATTGAGATATCTATGAGTGGCATTAAGAGACAAATTAAGTTCAATACTATTGCGCCAGTGAATAACAGAAAACATAGATATGAAAAAAGTTTATTTTCCTCCTTTTATCTTCGTTTATTCTGAAATTTAGACATAGTTTAGGATTAAATAATTTGATGATCACTTATTAATATAAAAAGTTTATACATTAAAACTTTATTGAATTTTGTGATCGGAATATTACTTATCAGAAAATAGGTGCGCCCCGTTGTAAACTTATAGTAGTGAAATACAGCAGAATTTTGGGCGTTATGTTCATCATTGAGTCTAAACAAATACCTGATTTTTATCAACATTCTGATACCGCACCAGACGTATGCCGAGTTTCCATTCAAACACTGGAAACTCGTAATTTTTCTCCATATTCTCTATTAATTCCGTTGATATATTCAAGAACGATGGAACTCTTCAGGAAAAACAAATTGAAGCGTGAAAGTATAATTTTTGCTCTTCTGTATTGAATTGTATATTTGGTACGCATTATAATTTTTACAGCGTGACTACTGACTGTTTTGAGTTTGCTTAGTGATCGAGAATGTAATGAAGCGTACGGTCTCGGAAATACAGATTTTATGGACACAAAGTTATTGCCACAGTATATACTTTTGTGTAACTGCTTGTCGCATCATTGTCGCTTCTCAGACTCGTATTGATTGACTCATCTTCACAATGCCGATGTCATCAGTTCACTCTGGTTTACATTGATTCAATCTTCTTCAATCTACGTCACGCTTGTTGCCGATGTCATTAGTTACCTCTCGATTACCTTGATTCACTCTTATTCACTTCACGTCACGTTTTCTGCAGCTGTCATATATGCATTCTGAATTGTATTAATTCATTCACGTTCTCTCCGCATCAAGCTCATTTTCATCGGTATAATTACGCTCAGAATCGCATTGAATTATTTTCATTCACCGCAAGTCAATGCCACTGCCATTAGTACGCTCTTGATCTCATTGAATCACCCTACGCCTGAATCACTCTACGCCTGAATCACCCTGCGCCTGAATCACTCTGCGCCTGAATCAACCTACGCCCGATCCACCCTACGCCAGAATCACCTCACATCGCCTCTCAGATCTAAACCATGGCATTCCACCTATAGCTGGATCGCGAGTAGAGACTCTCTAGCTCACGTCAAGTGACATCGAAGAGGCAAGGCGTGATGTCGAGTGCATTGATGGTAAAAAAATTAACCTTTGCTGGGACCACGAATGAAGCATTTCGGAATAATCTTTATTAAGTTGTTTGTGTTTTTATATATGAAGCATTTACATAAAATTTTTTTGTTGGATGGTTAGATAAGTTCGTAATGGTGCTGAATAATTCAATAGTATCAGCGAATGATTAATTTTTTAAACATGTTCATTCTTCTTATCAGATTGATTACATTTTCTTCTCTATTACATGAAAAAAATTTTCATTGCTATTTTCAACGCAAAAAGTTCGCTTTTTCCCACTATTTTTCTTCGCTTATGTTCAAGATAAGTTGTGAGAAATTTACATTTCCTAAATAATTGGTTTGTTGAAGCTTTAGAGTTGGAGGCGACAAATTTGATCAAATTTGGATTTATAGGCTTGGCTGAATGTAGGATTTACTAGAGATTTGGGTATAAATCATGAGTAACCGGACAATAAAATTAGGAGTTTCCCCCATGAATAAATTGAATTCAATAAGAAAGGCTAGCCTTGCAGCAAAGAGCGTAGTTCGCACTGCGAAAAACAGAATTCAATGACAGCCGCAGTCATCTGCAGTATGGATTTTTTTTAAATAAATGATAGTATTTTGCAACGTACTATTTATGTGGCACGCATCAAAATCTATTGGAAGTCTGCATATTGGGAAGTTTCAGGCGTGAGAAGCCCTCCCCGCTTGTCCCGCCTAGAAGCGTTCATCAGTCACGATTTCGTCTGAAAGTTGGGTTGAATATATCAATGTGATGAAGTGGATAAGAGCCAACAAGTATACTTATGAGACAGATATTAGGAACGTCCAGTGGATTAATGTACCCGGAATTGTTGCCCATATCTCGATTTTCATTCACATAACACCATGACTCCGCGTGAACAGCTGCATGAAGATTTGACCGATAACTGTGATAACACAGGGGATCTAATTCATTTGATGTCAACTCGTAATTTAACTCGTAATTTAACCAGCCTCGACGGTATTCTCTATTAACAATCTACTGTCTCCACCGGATCAGTTTGGTACTGTTTTGTGGTACAACTCGACTTATCAAATATCATGCACAAATTAACTCAACTCACGCTTCATTCTTCATGATAAATTTCTACCATTGAAATTGAGAATTTTCCCATCTAGTGACAAAAGTTTGTTGACTATTTTTTATTTATTTCTAGAATGAAGACGAAAGTGGCGAATAAATTTACCAGTCTCTGACAATCTACAAGAAATAAATGTAGTAACTCTTACTTCCCACAATATTCTCGCTGGTGTCCGGTATCAGAAATCTGTAGCAGAGACCCGTGCTCGGCAAGGGTCCGCCAGAGACATCGCAAGCCCGATTTTTGTATCGGACGCAACCCCTTAAGCGGCTTACGCGCTCCTGCATTGTTAAAGCAGCGCACCTGGAGCTCTGGTAATAGACTTGCCTTGTTTGTTCTCAATTAACACACGTTTAATATCAACTCTTTATTCTATTTAAGCTCAGGAGTAATTATGTGGCAGTGCTTGATTGCCGAGAAGACTGGCAACAGGAATACTTTTTACGTTTTTTACTGGTCTACGAATATTTACATATGCCAATACCATATTATAACAGATAAGAGTATCGCTAATGATACATTTTAACCTGCGGAGAATAATCACGGTATTTCACTACGGATGCATTTTACGGACTATATTTTAACAATTTCCAGAGCCGCGAATATTCGGGCTGCTGCTCGACAGACGTGTTATTAACTGAAATTCACTTCGTTTAAAGCGAATTTCATCCAAAATTCGGCTACGTCTTAGCTCTTTATATAAAATAATTTCGTCATGCATGTCTTTCTTAGAACTGTTGTTGAATTTGAATACCGATTTTCACTCGTGGTTTCAATGTCATCACTGTTATAAAAAGTATTCGTCAAAAAATATCAATAAATAAATTCAAATGCTTATGCTATCGTTTTGGCCTCTTCTTAAAGCACGATTCTCGATGCGGCCTGGCATGAAAAGTTGTGAAGACAGTCTCTGGAAATTCCACTCATGAAGCTAATTTAATGTTCACGATTTCCCACAGTTAATCTCCACAACAGTCAACTTCAATAAACGTTGTTAATTACGCACAATTTTCGCATAGTGTGATTCACCGTAATGGATTACTGTATCGAAGTATTTTTTGTACACTTCATATTCCTGGGACAAAAACCAGACCAACAATACTCATCATAAATCCTTCTATGCCCTCAATACTGACCTCAATACTATTGACCTTCACCTTCAACGGATTCGCTTCATTCACAAAAGAGAGAGCTTTGCAAATATCCAGTCATGTAGCAGCTGAACTTACTGGAAAACATCCGCCTTCGGGTTTCCAGTTACCGCTGAGACGTTGTCGAGTGAGGGTGTGCTGGATTGATCGTCGTTAAGCTTGACTCGAAATATTCTCTTGTAAATGTTTTCTTTGACTGCAGGAGCAGCTATCAATATGAACGAGTTCAGCGCTTTGAAACTCATCATGTGGGTGGTTGAATTTCATTATTTTGTACTATAATTTGATAATTTATTTGTTTTATCGAAATATGTTCAAATAAATTGATTGAGGATAGGCTATTCTCTAATTCAGAGTCAGGTTGGGAATTTTTCTGTGGTTTAAATTGAAAAATGCTGTTTTAAACGGACAAAAATTATATTATTGAAGATTGTACATGACAGCTGAGACTAAGAGTCGATTTCTTCAAATATTTCTCTCCAAAATTGAAATATTGGATTTGGATATAAAATATATTTCTTGGATTTGGGTGATTAATGTCAACAAATCGCAAATGCAAAAAATTTTGCGTGAGTAAAAATTCCTCAACGCGTGCGCCATGTCTCCATTTATTGCAGCGCAGTCTGACATACCATCAATTCAATCGATTCAATGCAATCCTAATAAGAGCTTAAGTTGTTATGACTGTAACGGGTTTAATATCGTCTGATGCGATATTTGTATGTGCACATTCTATTGGACCAACAGTTTGAAATTCTAACGCACAAAATTGATGAGCTTATAATCCATCATTATTAAAGTAAGAGAGGCATTGAAGCCTGATATTTCGAAATTGAATGTTCAAAAATGCAGTAATTGTTAGGTTGTTTCAAAAAACGTGTGTATTGAATAGCGTTTTCAAAATGTCTCGGAGTTTCATTAAAATACTGGCGACTCGAACAGACACCAATGGAAATGCAGCACATATAGTTCAGTGGGAACAGGAAATAATCCAGGCAAATCACTC
>NW_025940756.1:0-1471 GCF_000764305.2 Hyalella azteca
CACGTGCAATTTTTCTGCTGTCAATGCAATTTTGTAGAAAAATTATGAGCTAATGATTGAGCTCACTCATAACCATTCCAATTAGCTGGAATATAATTGCCGCACGTGCCAGAAGCAATCGGCAATTAGACGAATTAAATGCTGGGCGTAAGACCTCGTAACAGCGTAAGATGAAGCTAATTTGGAAGCAGAAATAAAGAACATCAGCATTTGAAAAGACAGAAAAAAATCTTCATTTTCATAAGGTTTTAAAGTCACTCCTTTACGGTTTTAAGCCTTCGTATTTTTTCAGACAACGCAGTTATTAGAACGTTTTTTGCTCTCATTTATAATGATTTTGATAACTGGTTTCTAAAAAATACTTGTCTGCACATGATGATTCAATTGCAACACAAGGACGTGAAATTAGATGATGAATTAATTTCAATCTATTATCAAGACCACGTTGCGATCGCGTTCTGGATATTATTGAAAGATAATACGGAACCTGTAATTTTTATAGCTGTAATTTTTAGTTGTTGATATAAAAATCAACCAATGCAAACTTGTTAGAATATACTCATTAAAAGCCAAAAGGACATAGGACACTTACTGTAGCATTAGAATTGAAATGCGAATAGTTACAAGACTTGGCGAGTCAACAGATTCAGTTTCCTCTGCATCTCCATTTGAGAGTTTCATCACACAGCTAGTGTCTTATCGCACGAGAAGACTCTACACAGCTGCGACTGTGTCAACACAGCTTTTACAGCAGCTGGCAACGCAGCTGGCAACGCAGCTGGCAACGCAGCTGGCAACGCAGCTGGCAACGCAGCTGGCAACGCAGCTGGCAACGCAGCTGGCAACGCAGTTGGCAACGCAGCTGGCAACGCANGCTGGCAACGCAGCTGGCAACGCAGCTGGCAACGCAGCTGGCAACGCAGCTGGCAACGCAGCTGGCAACGCAGCTGGCAACGCAGCTGGCAGCGCAGCTGGCAACGCAGCTGTGGCTTTGTGCAAAACCTCGCCTCTTGCCAGATGTCCAAAAATTATTGAGCTCGAGCACATTAATTTTATTGCGAAAATAAACTTCGGTGTAGTCGTCATGGACGAAGTTGGTTGAATTTATTGATTTAGGATGCAAATTGATCTTATTTTGATCTCTCCACAAAACCTTATTCATTTATTTTTTTCTGTATTATTCAAGTAGATGAATTTTGAATTCTTCATAACATCAAGAAATTTCTAATGCATCATCGTCTATTGATCCATACTGACCGTGCTAAAACTTGTTTGTAGTTGAACAGAGTATTGAGTTTAAACAGCATTGTATTTAATTGAATTAAAGTTAATTGAATTTAAATACTGGCTGCTGTGATTAACAGCACAGTCACACTGATTTAAAATTATTGAAAGTATCACATAAATATATACGGGAATTCATCCATTGAAATTTGTAACCTCTTCAAAATTAGAGACCCTTACTATAATA